>NC_057800.1:493192768-493207743 GCF_018294505.1 Triticum aestivum | reverse complement strand
TTGGTCTTATCCCCACAGCTGCGTGGGTTGGCTCGGGTGGACCGAGGGCCACGGCAACAGGGAAAAGGGGGGGTCTTTCTTTTGTTTTTTTGTTTCTGTTTTCTTTTAGTTAAACATTAATTTTAGTTTAGTAAAATATGATAATAGCCCCCAAAATAATGTTCCAGAATAACCCACTGTCATAAAAAGTTCTATCCCGAATTAAAATAGTTTAGCAATTTATAAAATACCAAAGGCATTTATATAATTGTTGTTGCGGCTGTTTTAATTATTTTAGAGCATTTAGGCATTTTATAAAAATGCGGTTTCTCCACCATAAATACCTATGCATTATTTGGCACAACCCAAACATTTTAGTTTTAATATTTGAAAACTTTTACCATTTGACTTGATTTTGAATTTGAATTTGAATCGGTTTCGAACTAACGCGAGATTAGCAATAGTAACCGTGGTGACATGGCATCATTAACAGAGGTTTACTGTAGCTTAATTATCCGGGCGTCACATATCCCTTTGTCACCACAGATACGCACGGCAAGACATACATCAAGTGTTCTCAAATCTTTAAAGACTCAATCTGATAAGATTACTTCAAAGGGGAAACTCAATTCATTACAAGAGAGAAGAGGGGGAGGAGAAACATAGGATCCAACTATAGTAGCGAAGCTCACGATACATCAAAATCGTGCCAAATCAAGAACACGAGAGAGAGAGAGAGAGATCAAACACATAGCTACTGGTACATACCCTCAGCCCCGAGGGAGAACTACTCCCTCCTCGTCATGGAGAGCACCGGGATGATGAAGATGGCCACCGGAGAAGGATTGCCCCCTCCGGCAGGGTGCCGGAACAGGTCTAGATTGGTTTTCGGTGGCTACGGAGGCTTCTGGCGGCGGAACTCCCGATCTATTGTGTGTTCTGGAAGTTTTAGGGTACGATGATATATATGGGTGCAGGAAGTACGTCGGAGGAGCCACGGGGGCCCCACGAGGCAGGGGGCGTGCCCTAGGGGGGTGGGCGCGCCCCCCACCCTCGTGGGCAGCCCGTGTATTCCCTGACGTGCACTCCAAGTTCCCTGGGTTGCTTTCCTTCCAAAAATAACTTCTCCAATTGATTTCGTTCCGTTTCGACTTCGTTTGATATTCCTTTTCTTCGAAACACTGAAATAGGCATAAAACAGCAAATCCGAGCTGGGCCTCCGGTTAATAGGTTAGTCCCAAAAGTAATATAAAAGTGGAAAATAAAGCCCAATATTGCCCAAAACAGTAGATAATATAGCATGGAGCAATCAAAAATTATAGATACGTTGGAGACGTATCAGCAATCAGGGTGGCCACGGGGCGTATTTCCTTCACACAAGCGGTGAAGTCCTCCTATTCAAACGATGGCGATGTCGGCCGGGTCTAACTCCGGGAGCCACGCCTTGGTCCGGCTTAAAGCAGCCACGGCTCCGGCTCTCGCAGATGATCGCGTTAACTCATTGAACCGTTGGGGTAGCGCAGAAAGCCGCTTTAGCACATCCACCAAGAGTTTGGGGACTTCGTTTGACAGGGCAACTGTGGCCAAGGCACGCTGAGATCCAGTGTAAAGTTGTTCCATGAGCGTGTAAACTGCCTTCAGGTTCACCAGCATGTCCTGGTTAAGGTTGGAGCTCCTGGGGCCTGCATAGCAATATCAGGTGAGTTAATCATAATTCATATGATCATTAGAAAGATTCAATATTTGACACTTGTAGGGCGACTTACCAAAGATTGTTGAGACCATCTGCGATACATGGTGTTTTAAGCCGGATAATTCAGTGGTCACCTCTTCAAGAGCCTTTTCTGATGTTTCGGCTCGCTGGGTTAAGGCAATTTTTTCTTCAGCCCAGGCCTTCTTCTCAACATCAAATTCAGATTTCAACTTTTCTTGCTCAGCCACACTGAATTCAAATTTGGAATTGGCCTTTTGGGTTTCAATCTCCTGAGCATCCAGACGGTTCTTCAAATCATGCAGTTCTGATTGAAGTTGAGTAGTGGTGGCCTGCACAAGTACCGGGTCAAAAATCATGCATATTTGCATACAATATCAAGTCCCAAGCCTTTTGCAAAGCAACAACACTTGGCACTTGGGGGCTAATGTCTAACGATGTTTTTCTCTAAGTGGCAGTTCATGAGAGTAAGTCCCAAGCACTTTGCAAGCAAGGGTACTTAGCACTTGGGGGCTAATGCATATTGCTGTTAAATCTACATAAGAATTATATTCTGCACAAGCATGTGAAGGACCGGCTCATTCATATTGATTAACCCGGCCCTTGGGGACTACGGAATAAGCCGGATTTTTATAGGGTTTGACCAAAGGATATTACTAAAGCTTACACGTCTGTTCTAAGTCTACAACATATTCATCATAAGGAATAGACTTGGGGGCTGGCATAGTAAGGATAATTCAGTGAAGGGAAATAATTTATACCTCAAATTTCTGGTGCATTTGCTTCACCATATCAACTTCAAGGTCATGGTTGTTGTGCACTTGGCTGAGATATCCAGAAAAAACTTCCCCAATGCTCATGTGAGTATAATCAGCAACATCAAATCTGACCTTACGACGTTCCAAGTGCTCTTCTTTGGCAGAACACTTGGCTAGCATAGTAGGTCTCCCCGGCTCAGTGTAGCCAGTCTTGGTAATTTCAACATCAACATCTTTTGGGTCGTATGTCTTGGCCGGGCTAGAGACTTCAAGGTTTTCAGAGCCATCGGCGGCTTGATCAACAGGTGGGTCAGTATTTTACGTTGGCGTATCATGCGCCGGTTCAAGTGGCGACTCAGGAACAGAGGCCTCAGGTGCGGTCGTCTGGAGTTCCCGTTCTTTAAAAGATGGCTCTTCAGCCGACTTGCTTTTCTTCACCTTCTTGCTGGGCTTTGCTTTTCCGCTGCATAAGATTAAAATATCAGTACAAATATAAAGAATTGAAATGAATACATGATAATTAAGTTATTATTACCCTGGAGCGGTCTTAAAAGCCAGCATGTTGGACTGGAGTGAGTCGCCGGAGGAAGGTGAAGTTTCTTGATAATTCGAGTCAGAAGAATTGAGTGGTTGACAAGTGAGACCCGCCAAAGGATAAAAAGGAGTTAAGTCAGAAGTGACCTCGTTCCGGTGCTTTCTTGGTGTACTGGGTAAGCCGGAGGAGAGTTCTGCGTCCTTGCTTGTCCGGGTCTGCCTCTGGCTCTCATGCATCTGTTGCTTCAAAAGAAATTGAGGATCTTGATAAGCTAAAGGATGTGAAAATCTTGCTTTCTGGGTCACTCTTTGGATTTTCTGTCTTGGCAAAGGCTTAGAGTCAGAGGACATAATAGTTACCTCTTCATCCACTCTGTGACTCGTTCCCGTGTCCTCCTGATGATAATCAGTGTCAATATGGTAATTAAAAAAGGAGCCTAGAGAGTCAAGAGCTACCTCTGACTCAGAGGTAACTTCTAGTCGAAGCAAGTCTGAGGCGCTGGTCTTATTTCCTTTCTTTTTGGCGGTGGCTTTCCTGGCTGCTTTCTTGGCCTTCCTGGCTCTCTTTGCAGCTTCAAGATCGTACTTTGCTTTCCAAAATTGGTCATTAGCGTATGAAAATCAGAAAGAGTCTGAGTAAAGACAAAACCTCAAGGGTGAAGGTAAAAATGCTCAATTCAGTGGCTTACTGCTGGAGCCGGGTTAGATTTGCAGAAAGGACTTAAGCCCACCTTGCCACAGTCCGCTAGGCTCTCGTTCAAGAGCGACTTTGTCATATCATCAATGACGTCGTTAGGTAAATCGTCAGGGCTGTGCCGCAGAGGGTCGTTCTTCTGGCCCATGTAGGTGCACATCAAACCAGAATGGCGGCTCAATGGAATAATCCGCCAGGCAAGCCAAACCCGGACCAAGTCGATACCACTTAAACCATTCCCCAAAAGAGCCTTGATTTTAGTCGCGGTGGGGGCGAGTTTCTGGCGATCAGCAGGGGACAGCTTATCTGGTAGAGGATGAGTAGACTCGAGGCGCAGGGCGCGAAAGCCGGGCAGAGGGTTTTCATCAGCCGGAGAAGTGTCTTGGCAATAGAACCATGTCTGGTTCCAGTCTTTAGGGTGACTCGATGGATTTGCATACGGGAAAATGTCGTCTCTCCGTCGTTGGATCGAGACCCCACCAAGTTCCAAGCTAGGCCCGTTGGTGCGTTCATTCTGGCTGTTCAAATAAAATAACTCTCTCAAGAGTAACAAGTTGGGTTCTTCTCCAAGATACACCTCACAGAACACTTGAAAGTTGCAAATATTAGACATGGAGTTGGGTCCGATGTCTTGAGGACGGAGGTCAAAAAAGTGTAGGACGTCTCTAAAAAACTTTGAGTCGGGTGGGGAAAATCCCCGGTTCATGTGGTCAGTGAAAACGATGACTTCCCCCTCTTTGGGTTGAGGCTTTTCCTCGGCTGGATCAGGAGCACGGTAGGACATGATTTCCTTCTTTGGCAGATAGCCAATGTTCATAAAATCGTCAAGTGTGCTATCCGTGACGATGGACTTGACCCAATTTCATGTAGTGGGTGTTCTGGGCGGCATTATGAAGACGGAAGCCTCACAAAGAGTGAAATTGCCGGTTCAAACTTAAGCCGAAGAGGGAAAATATTACAATGCATATTCAAGATGGCGGCTTACAAAGGGGCCTAATGATATATGGCTAAAATATGTCAGGTGATGTAAACCACCATGAGCAGTGCAAGTTATGTAAAGCCACCATGATAAATCAGAGGATGTCTGTTGAGCATTTCAATGTAAGTCGGCAGTTTAAGCTGCCATGGCTAGATGGATCTAACAAATGCAGTTTTGCCTAAGTGTTACATAAACAAGTTTCACAGGTTGCGACTATTATTTTGGATCAACTGCTGATCAGGAAAAGAAAAATAAATCAAGACCTAAAAACCAGTACAGATGAGTTCATGAGCTTTCACAAGATGTTTCTTCCAGGAAAGGGGATCTTCTGATATCAAAAGTGGAAATAAAACAACTACCGCATTGGTTTAACACCGTTTTCAGATCAAAGAAGTCGCGGTACAGCCTGGAAGATGAACTACAAAGAACACAAAGAAACTCGCAAAACCTATGCGGATCTGAGGAATGGGAAGGCAGGAACTTACAGCTGCAGATCTACTGCGAAGGGTCGTCGCCGTTCTCTGGATCGACTCAGGTTGATGCAGCGACCGAGGTAGAGGAAGACGAGGTGCTCTACGGCGGCGGCGGAGCTCGAGCGGCAGAAAGGTTGCGAGAGGAAGAAGACGCTGGAAAGGGGGAGAATGAGGAAAGACCGGTCGTGCTTATTTCTATGGAGAGATTCTTAAGTGGGCACAAAAAACGAGGAGGCCGAAAGTATGGTTATCCAGCTACCAGGACGCCTTGATTCTCAGGATGGTCATTAAGATAAGGATCCGTTGAGATATATTGGATAAAGTGTGAAATAATGACCGATGACGTAATGGCGGGTTATCGCAAATTCAGAAGATGACATCATGGCGGGTTACAAACTCTCGCACAATGAAGAGCAGAAAATTTTGTTTGTAAGTGCTGAAGATTGACATAAACCAGTTCAAATCAATCTGGGGCCTAATGTTGGGGATATAAATATTAGGTATATGTCGGTGTCAAAACTGGCGGATCTCGGGTAGGGGGTCCCGAACTGTGCGTCTAAGGCGGATGGTAACAGGAGGCAGGGGACACGATGTTTTACCCAGGTTCGGGCCCTCTTCATGGAGGTAAAACCCTACGTCCTGCTTGATTTATTCTTGATGATATGAGTATTACAAGAGTTGATCTACCACGAGATCGGAGAGGCTAAACCCTAGAAGCTAGCCTATGGTATGATTGTATGTTGTCCTACGGACTAAAACCCTCCGGTTTATATAGACACTGGAGGGGGCTAGGGTTACACAAGGTCGGTTACAAAGGAGGAGATATACATATCCGTATTACCTAGCTTGCCTTCCACGCCAAGTAGAGTCCCATCCGGACACGGGACGAAGTCTTCAATCTTGTATCTTCATAGTCCAACTGTCCAGCCAAAGGACATAGTCCGGCTGTCCGGAGACCCCCTAATCCAGGACTCCCTCAGTAGCCCCTGAACCAGGCTTCAATGACGATGAGTCCGGCGCGCAGTGTTGTCTTCGGCATTGCAAGGTGGGTTCCTCCTTCGGATACACCACAGAAGAGTTCGAATAAAAGGATAGTGTCCGACCCTGCAAAATAAGTTTCACATACCACCGTAGAGAGAATAATATTTCCACAAATCTAATCTGCTGACACGTTTTGGCAGCATGACATCATGCCATGGCTCGGCGATTATTCGAACCATTTTTCTTTAACTAGCCCTGCACATAACGCGAGGCAGTTTCTTGACACGTCTTGTCAAAGCAGAGATCGTGTCCCCCTTATTATGGGATTCTCATCAATACGGGCATGGGTAACCCAACCGCGCCATCAATTACGATGCTTGGAGGATAAGCGAGTTTTACCAGGCTAGTGGGGGCGCATAGTTTCGATCACCCTTATAAAGGGATAAGGTTTATCCTTTTTCTACCCACACCTTCTTCCTCCTTGCTCATCCATTCTCGCGCACTCGAGCTCCAACGCCCAAGTCCACATCCTTCTCCTCAACCTTCTCCAAACATGTCCGGAGCGGGAGGCAAGTGGATGGCTTCCTCCATCACGGAGGGACACATCAAAAAGCTGCGCGAAGCCGGATACTTATCCGCGAATATCGCGCATCGGCTGCCCGCTGCGGGGCAGATCGTCCCCACCCCGGAACCTCACGAGAGGGTAGTCTTCCTCCACCACTTCCTCCGCGGACTGGGGTTTCCCCTCCATCCATTCGTCCGTGGTCTTATGTTCTACTACGGGCTGGACTTTCATGATCTAGCCCCGAACTTCATCCTCAACATTTCGGCGTTCATCGTCGTGTGTGAGGCTTTCCTCCGCATCCGGCCCCACTTCAGCCTATGGCTGAAGACCTTCAATACCAAGCCGAAGGTGGTGGGAGGCCAACAAGCAGAATACGGCGGAGCCATGGTGGGCAAGATGCCCAATGTTATATGGCTTCAAGGCTCCTTCATGGAGACCATAAAGGGGTGGCAATCGGCGTGGTTCTACATCACCGAGCCGCACGACACCAACTGGGTGGCGGCCCCCGAGTTTCGATCCAGAATCCCCACGCGGCTCACCTCCTGGAAAGAGAAGGGCCTATCCTAGGGTTCATCGGTGGAGCTGGACGGACTCCAGAAATGTATCCGGAACATGGCAAGCAAGAAGCTCAAGCTTGTCAACATAGTCCAGGTCATGCTCTTCCGCCGGATCCTCCCGTGTCAACAATGGGATTTCAACTTGTGGGAGTTCGACCCGGCCCAGCACCAGACTCTGAGCGAGATCTTCGACGCAACGCACAAGGACGTCTAGAGGGTGCTGTTCAAGGGTGCCGAGGTCCCTCCCTCTCTCATCGAGGACCGCGGGCTAAGCGCGAAGTGCCCTGCGAATCCGGTAAGTTTTGTACATTTGGTAGGATTTTTACTTCCCACGCACGGGGTCTGAGCTCCCATGCCTTTGACAGGACTGGGTGGGGGCATCGGAGAAGATCGACTGTCTGGCCCCTCTACCCGAAGACACTGCGGACGCTCTCCTGACGGAGATGCTGACTCCGGCTCCTTACAAGGTGCCGGAGAAGACCAAGAAGAAGGCCAAGGGAACCCGAAAGAGTTCCCGGTGCCAGGTGATATCGGACTCATCGTCCGATAACTCCGCAACGCACTCCTCCCCCAAAGACGAGGAGGAAGATGAAGATGCGGCGCCAGGTGATATCGGACTCATCGTCCGATAACTCCACAATGCACTCCTCCCCCGAAGACGAGGAGGAAGATGAAGATGCTCCCCCTTTAGTCGGGGGAGACAAGAAAAGGAAGGCCGCCCTGACCGGGGGGGCGAAGGGTCCAAGAAGGGGAGGACCCTCCTTCCGGACTACTCCACCACCGCCGCCGAAGGCAAAGACGAGTGGCTGCTCAGGGCCAAGCCCCAGGCGAAGTCATAAGTATTCGGATAACAGAGTAACTCATAGCACACATGTCGGGGATATACCCCGCGGTATGACCCGGCCAGATGTATAACCCGGCCGGACTTGGCGACTCACTAATGACCCACCCTGACTGAACGACTCACTAAGTGACCCACCCGAGCCTGGCGACTTGTGGGTGACCTGGCAAGAGGATCAAAGGAGTGACAAGACCCGGAGGCCCAAGAGGCTCAAGGCCCAGAAGGCCGTCTACATTATGGTAGGCCGGCTTAAGAGGAAAGGCGTGAGGAATATCTCCTTTACGAGGAAGCAAGACCCGGACTTGTAATCAACTTGTAAGAGAAGATAGACTAATCCTAGTCCTACTAGGACTCCACATGTAACCCGCCCCTCTAACTTATATAAGGAGGGGCAGGGCTCCCAAAAGAGGGACAAGCAACAAGAAACAAGATCTAGGGCTAGACACCAAGAGGAGAGCCGGCTTACGGCGACTTCCTCATGATCATAATGAGACCTAGCCACAAACAACACGTAGGGTTATTACCGGATGATGTTTCCCGGGGCCCGAAGCTATCTAAATCCTCGTCTTGTGTGTTGCGTCTCTCAATTCCGCTCAACCCCTTCAAGCTACCACATAGATGCGTTGGCCTCGCGACTAAGTCCTTACACTAGGACATCTGCCGTGACAATTCCACGATAGTTGGCGCCCACCGTGGGGCCTGCGCACGGTGGTGTTGAGTTTCTTGGAGGGATTTCTTCATGGGATCGAGAAGCACACGATAAGTCGGATAAAAAGAGCCGGCACAGAAGATAACATCATCAACAATCAGTCAAAGCGAGATATACAAGATTTCAGATCAAGAAAATTAGGGTTGCGTAGTGCATGCCGCCACGGCTGGATGATCCATCAAAACCAGATCAATTTTCACTGGGTCGCCGTTAGAAGCCAAGACGGACAGAAGTTTCACACTGCAAGGTCGTTACAAATCATATCCTCATTGATTATTTTTGGAGCTACGCATAAAGCGGATCGTATCCAGTGCATCTGACGTATACGGGTTCGCTTCAAATTCTGAAGTTCTCAAAGCAAACTTTCTGGGTACTAGATGCAAGTACCAATACTCAGGTCCTCAAAAGAAAATTACCATAAGAGAAAAGAGACCATGATCTGAAAGATACCATGTGGAAGTCAAACCAAAGAACAACCCGGACGAGGACAGGGACTACGCTGTTGTCACCTAGTTCCGAGCCGCCCTGCACGGACTGCATCATCAAGCCGGCCATGCCTCGTCTTCTCTCCCACCGTCGAACTGTTCTCACCGGGACTGGCCACCCGGCTGCTCCTCCTTCTGCTGCACCTCTCACCCGTGAGCCGCCGGGCTGCCGAGCTGCCCCGGCCTTCCGCTCCTCGCCGGGCCCACATCCGTTGCCGCAGTCAACAGGCTCGCCTCTGCCTAGACGACCTTGGACTCGCTGGCCATGCCAAGCCGGCCGCACGCCTCTGCCTCCATTACAAATTCGGCAGTATGTACATACGCAAGGACAGGTTGAGCAGAGAAGTTTTTCACCGAGATTTTGCTCCATTGACTGTTTTTGCCACGCTCGCTCCCGTTACAACAAACGGTCGGCCTCGCCCTCGCCAAAGTCACTCAATACCGAGGCCACTATCGCGGTGCTGCCTTGCCAAAACTGCTTTGAGCCGCCGTTGCCGACTCGGGCAGAGTGGTTTCGCCATCGCCGTGAGCCGCCAGCCGCCTCGACGCCCAAGTCACCGTGGCCCTCCACTGTTGCACCTTGCCTCCGCATCCACGCGCTTCGGCTGCCCTCCGTTCTACTGCGTCCTGGCTCCCGAGCCCCGCAAGTCGGTTCTGCTCGCCTCGCTGCCAGTGAGCCGGCGTCGGGCCGTCTTGGATGCGCCCCAAACTGCCAGCCGCGCCCTTGCCTTCCGAACTGCTGGAGACGGCTGCTCGCTGACCATTGCTGCAAAGCCGCCACCTTGCTGCCACGAGCCGCCCCGGTCTTTGTTGTGTCGCAGGTGTTTTTATGGAATCCCAGAAGAATGATTGAAGTGGAGATTGTGAACGGAGAATCAAATAGAGACAAGCTGCATGTACAAGTGCAGAAGCTGCATCCTGGAGCACTGTGAGCATTCACGTGAAAAGGAAGTGCATGCATGCATAATTATTTTGAAGACCACACTGCGAGCTCAACCAGAGCACGAGTCCTGGCGATTTGTGTTGGCTGTCTAAAAAGTATTGTCGAGCACTACCACAACTCTATGCAAGAATTCTATGTACAGATCATCAGTCTTCAAAGACATCAGGTGAAATCCATCCAAATTTATTTTATTAGCACATAATATTTTCATTAAAGAACAATTACTTTGGTCTGTGATATTTTTTTGTAGGACCGTCATTCATTACAAAGGTGTCGCATAAGGGGCGGGCGCCAATATCACTTGTGCACCAGTGCTTTTCCGCGCCGTGCGGCTCGATGGATACGTTCGCGAGTTGTCACCTCCGCTACATCAACACACGCGACTGACTCGTCGTCCGTGCCCACGGCCGACTCACCCGTGTTCGCGTCGACTTACAATGCCGCGGCCGACTCTCCCGTCCGCACCGGCTTACAACGCCGCGGCCGGCTCATCTATCTGCTCCTGCGGCCAACTCGGTCGTGCTTGATTTCAGCTTCACCATGGTGATCATCAACTCTGTAGTGGATGATTTCTGGTTTAACATATCAAGTGAAATCCATCCAGTATATTTTTATATTACATATTACTTTTATTTAAAAGAGCAATTACTCTGGCTTGCAAGTTCTCCAATGCAGGATAAGTTATATCACTGAGCTATTGACTGACTCAATCCAGTTTATATCACGGTCAAATATGGAGAATCTCAAGACAACTCCTCGAGTCGCCTCGAGACTCGGGGGCTATGATGACATGACTCGGTAAATGATTGCCAATTTAAAGCAGATTCAAGAACTCAGGATCATTGGAGGGAAGAGAACTCCGGATCATTGGAGGGAAGATAACCCGGTTTCGGAGGCTACCGCCATATTGGTGAAAACTTAAAAGGCCGTCAGAAAATTTCCGACTCAAAATAAAGATTCTGGTTTAAAATCCGGTTCAAGAGACATCTCTCTCACGCAAAGCTTTGAAGCTCTCAAATCCGGTTCAAACATCCGGCTCAAGGTAAATTTGTCTCTTACAAAGCTTTTTCTCAAATCCGGTTGAAACATCTGGCTCAAGGACAATCTGTCTCCCACGAAGTTTGGAAGCTTTCAAATCCGGTTTAAAGTTCCAATTCAAAAAGATTTAAATCTCTCGCAAGTTCGAGTTCTTAGAAAAATTAAGGGTTGCCAAAAGAACTTGCTGCCATGATGCGCGGTTCAAACTTGGATATCCTGCCTTACGGCTTATCTTATTATGATCACTTGGGGGCTTCCTGCTCATCGAGCATAGCTATCAATACCCTCTTGATCGGTGCAATACCAAAATTTATATGGTCACTTGGGGGCTTCCTGTTCAAAGATAGGTCATATTCGAACCAAAGAGAACATAGCTGTCGATACCCTTTTGATTGGCAAACTGCCAAACCTACTTGGGGGCTTCTTGATCGTATCCGAATCATAGCTCAACCCCTTTGGGAATCGACATGGATCGTATTCGAATCAGCATCGTTAAACAACTCTCAAGGTCATTTGGGGGCTTCCTGTTCAAACATAGGTCGTATTCAAACCAAAGAGAACATAGCTGTCGATACCCTCTTGATCGGCATCGCCAAAGCCACTGGGAGCTATATGATCGTATTCGAATCTTAGCTTAACCCCTTTGGAACAGTTTACTGATCGTATCCGAATCAGAAGCCTCAAAAAGTTTTATTCTGTCTCTGGTAAAGTTTATTGCAGCCACAATTACTTAACTTGAGACCTTTTTGGGATTATATCTCAAATATATATAAGTGTTTTATGCTTAACCCGGCTTGACTTTTGACTATAAGTCGCCAGTTTATGACAATCATCATCAATGTGGAAGCATTGGCTTCTAAGGATTGGGTTATCACCCTTACTGCACAGGTTATGTAAGTCGACAGTACAAATTTAATATCACAGTAGTTATATGTGAGATATTATGACCCGCCCTGGTTTTGACACTAAGTCGCCAGGGCATATGTTGTTTAAACTCTCTGCAGGATTTGCAGAAATATGACATGTAAATGATTAAGTTCAAGCTCATTACCAAAGTTGATGCTTCAAAATGATTATTCGTTCTGGATTTTTCTCAAAAGGCTATAAGCCGCCGGGTCATGAAAATTCCGGTTTACAATGAAGGCGTATTGAATCGCCATCGGCCAAGTGCCGCCGGGTATTTAAACTCCAGATTTACTTGTCAATAGATAAGGTATTTGAATTCTTTAAATAGCCAACATGGCTAGATTTTCAATGATGATATTGAATGATTGAGGTTTTCATACCGGATTATATTATTCAAATTTTGAATAGCCAACATGGCTGGATTTCTATTATGATTATCAATAACCAGTATTATGATTGAGGTTTTCAAAGTCGCTTTAGCGCCACAGCTATTATCTTTATCAATGGGCATGATTTATTTTACAATGGAGGAAATAGTCCCGAGTCGCTGCAGGCTTACGACCCGGCACTTGGGGGCTACATTATTCAAGTTGAGGTTACATCAAATATGCAAGTCTCATGTCACTGCAAGCATGCACCATGACACTTGGGGGCTAATGCAAAGTCATTTTTATTGGCCTTATTGAAGACCCGACTCATCCCATTGTAATGAGCCGGCCCTTGGGGGCTACCAATTGCTCCTATTAAAATTCAAGATACACAAGCCTTATTCCATTATATATTGAAGGATCCACTGCTCAGTTGGTAAAGCATAAAACTCTTAACCTTGTGGACGTGAGTTCAGGCCCCAGGATGGGGGTTACATCATATGATATTATTTTCAATGAAAAGTCCCAGCTTAGTATTATCTTACTAAGCCGTCCCTTGGGGGCTACACGTTATTGCTCAAATTTACATCATCATATTTACAAAGTCCCTGCTCATTATTACATAATGACCCGACACTTGGGGACTAATGCATATTGCTCTTTGCTTAAGACAATTCTAGGATGACCCGGCTACACTACTATGACTATAGCCGACTCATGGGGGCTACACAACTGGATTTCATTTAAAGCCATGGTGATAAGTCCCGGCTTATTCATGCTGATTAAACCGGCCCTTGGGGGCTACAGGTATTATGGATATAAGGGAGAAATATCTTCAAATTTTTAGTTTGAGTAAATCAGATTGACCCGGTGTCTGCAAAAATCATAAACCGGCGTCGGCAACAATTATGACTCGGCATCATCTATTTATAACCCGGCAATTTTGGTAATCATAAACCGGCAAGTTTTATATCTCAAGTCAGCTGAATATAAGTTGAATATTTGAAGACCAATATTTTTGTCAAGTCAGAGCATTGAAGGCCGACTCAAATGGATGCTTTATTTACAATATTTCTTCTACAAGCAAATTGACTACGAAGTTGGTCCATTGACCCGGATTTTCCAGAAGGAGGAGATGACAAGGACTTAAGGATGATCAAGTGCCGGCTTACAAGAATATTTAACCCGGAGTGCAACCTGTCAATTTGTTCTTGTGTTTATGTTGCAGATCAGTTTAACATGGATAAATCCAAATTAAACTTAGGGGCTAATGTCGGGGATATACCCCGCGGTATGACCCGGCCAGATGTATAACCCGGCCGGACTTGGTGACTCACTAATGACCCGCCCTGACTGAACGACTCACTAAGTGACCCACCCGAGCCTGGTGACTTATGGGTGACCTGGCAAGAGGATCAAAGGAGCGACAAGACCCGGAGGCCCAAGAGGCTCAAGGCCCAGAAGGCCGGCTACGTTATGGTAGGCCAGCTTAAGAGGAAAGGCGTGAGGAATATCTCCTTTACGAGGAAGCAAGACCCAGACTTGTAATCAACTTGTAAGAGAAGATAGACTAATCCTAGTCCTACTAGGACTCCACATGTAACCCGCCCCTCTAACTTATATAAGGAGGGGCAGGGCTCCCAAAAGAGGGACAAGCAACAAGAAACAAGATCTAGGGCTAGACACCAAGAGGAGAGCCGGCTTACGGCGACTTCCTCATGATCATAATGAGACCTAGCCACAAACAGCACGTAGGGTTATTACCGGATGATGTTTCCCGTGGCCCGAAGCTGTCTAAATCCTCGTCTTGTGTGTTGCGTCTCTCGATTCCGCTCAACCCCTTCAAGCTACCACATAGATGCGTTGGCCTTGTGACTAAGTCCTTACACTAGGACATCTGCCGTGACAATTCCACGACAACACCATTGTCGCACTGCTTCTCCTAACGTCGAATATGATTATGCAGACCGCCCCAAGCCCGTATCGACGTATCTTCATCGAGCGGCTCTTTGGACTCGTCGGATATGGATAGCGATCCACTTCCGGCCGCCACCTCCCCTTACCCTACGGACAATGCCGAGGTATTGTCTCAAGAGGCACCGGGTCTGTGACGCCCGGGTAATCAGGCTACAGTAATCCCATGTTAATGATGCCACGTCACCTCGGTTATTGTTGATAATTCCATGTTAGATCGAAACGGATTCAAATTCTAAATTTGAATTAAAGTTAAAACTATTAAAGTTTTCAAAAGTCAAAACTAAAATGTTCGATGTGTTGAAAATATTCCCTAACTATTTGTCATGAAGAAACCATGTTTTTATATAAGGCCTATATTTTTTTAAAATGAGCTAAAACAGTAGAGAAAATAAAGAAAAAGGAAAACAATAAAAACAGAAAACAAAACTACAAAAAAAAAGAGAAGAGGCCCCCTGGCTAACTGGGCCAGACGGCCCA
>NC_057800.1:493190621-493192053 GCF_018294505.1 Triticum aestivum | reverse complement strand
GCCTCGCCCCTCACGCCAGCCCGTCCGCACGGCCCCACTCCGGCGGCGCCTCCTCTGTCGCCCGCGAGCTCGCTCGTCGCCGGCCCCGCACTTCGTCTCCCCACGCCGGCCGGCCACCGCGGTCGCCTTGGCCACTGGCCTCGCCTCGCCACACTCCGTGCGGGTGAGCGCTCGCCCCGGCGCCCGTCGCCCTCCTGCCCGCTAACCCGTTAAGGCCCCCTGGGGCCACTAACATGGGGGCCCCAGCCCCAGAACGTTTTGTTAAAAAAAAGGAATTAAAAATAATATATAAAATAAATAAAATAAATAAATAGATAATAATAATTTAATTAAGAAATTAATTAAGTTAATTAATCATAATTACATTAACCTAACTAACTAATTAGTTTAATTAAACAGTAGTTAGATTAGTTACACACTAATTAGACTAAACAGTCAATGACTAGTGGGACCCACACGTCAGTTGACCAGTCAACATCTCTGTTGACTGCTGACGTCATGCTGATGTCATGATGACGTCAGCAAACACTGTTTTGGATAATGTTGAATTTAAATAAATAATTAAAATCAGAAAATGATTTAAATCTTTAGAAAATCATATCTTTTAATCCGTAATTCGGATGAAAATACTTTCTACATGAAAGTTGCTCAGAACGACGAGACGAATCCGGATACGCGGTCCGTTCGTCCGCCACACACCCCTAACCTATCGAACCCGCAACTTTCCCCCTCTGGCTCCTCTGCCCGAAAACACGAAACCCCGGGAATACTTTCCCGGATGTTTTTCCCCCTTCACCGGCATCACCTACTACCGCGTTAGGGCACACCGAACACCGCGTATTGCCTTGTTATATTTTGTGATGCTTTGTTTGCTCTGTATTCATTATTTCTTCCCCCTCTTCTCTCCAGTAGACTACGAGACCGACGCTGCTGCTGACCAGTTCGACTACGGAGTTGACGACCCCTCTCTCTTGCCAGAGCAACCAGGCAAGCCCCCCCTTTGATCAACAGATATTGCCTATTCTACTCTATACTGCTTGCATTAGAGTAGTGTAGCATGTTACTGCTTTCCGTTAATCCTATTCTGATGCATAGCCTGTCATTGCTGCTACAGTCATTGATACCTTACCCGCAATCCTAAATGCTTAGTATAGGATGCTAGTGTTCCATCAGTGGCCCTACACTCTTGTCCGTCTGCCATGCTATACTACTGGGCTGTGATCACTTCGGGAGGTGATCACGGGCATATACTATATACTTTACACTGTTACATTACCTGTGATACTGTACGGAGTTGGGGGCTGAAAGGACAGGTGGCTCCATCCCGGTAGAGGTGGGCCTGGGTTCCCGACGGTCCCCGACGGTTACTTTGTGGCGGAGCGACAGGGCAGGTTAAGACCACCTAGGAGACAGGTGGGCCTGGCCCTGTTCG
>NC_057800.1:493180815-493182552 GCF_018294505.1 Triticum aestivum | reverse complement strand
GCTTAACGAGATCTTGGTATTTGATCTGAGTCGGCTACGAGCCTATACGCACTAACCATCTACGTGGGAGTAGTTATGGGTATCCCGACGTCGTGGTATCAGCCGAAGCACTTCAGACGTCAGCGACGGAGCGGCGCGCGCCGGATTGGAACGTAAGCCTGCTCTTGTATTAAGGGGGCTAGTTCTGCTTCCGGCCGCCCTCGCAACGTGCAGGTGTGCTATGGGCGATGGGCCCAGACCCCTGTGCGCTTAGGTTTAGACCGGCGTGCTGGCCTCTCTGTTTTGCCTAGGTGGGGCTGCGACGTGTTGATCTTCCGAGGCCGGGCATGACCCAGGAAAGTGTGTCCGGCCAAATGGGATCGAGCGTGTTGGGTTATGTGGTGCACCCCTGCAGGGAAGTTAATCTATTCGAATAGCCATGATCTTCGGTAACAGGATGACTTGGAGTTGTACCTTGACCTTATGACAACTAGAACCGGATACTTAATAAAACACACCCTTCCAAGTTCCACAGACAACCCGGTGATCGCTTTTCCACAGGGCGACGAGGAGAGGATCGCCGGGTAGGATTATGCTATGCGATGCGACTGGAGATGCGCTTGGAGATGCTACCTGGAGATGCTACTTGGAGATGCTACTTGGAGGACTTCAATCTACTCTCTTCTACATGCTGCAAGACGGAGGCTGCCAGAAGCGTAGTCTTCGACAGGATTAGCTATCCCCCTCTTATTCTGGCATTCTGCAGTTCAGTCCACTGATATGGCCTCTTTACACATATACCCATGCATTTGTAGTGTAGCTCCTTGCTTGCGAGTACTTTGGATGAGTACTCACGGTTGCTTTCTCCCCCCTTTTTTCCCCTTTCCTTTCTTTCTGGTTGTCGCAACCAGATGCTGGAGTCCAGGAGCCAGGAGCCAGCGTCGACGACGACTACTACATTGGAGGTGCCTACTACTACGTGCAGGCTGACGACGACGACCAGGAGTAGTTAGGAGGATCCCAGGCAGGAGGCATGCGCCTCTTTCGATCTGTATCCCAGTTTGTGCTAGCCATCTTATGGCAACTTGTTTAACTTATGTCTGTACTCAGATATTGTTGCTTCCGCTGACTCGTCTATGATCGAGCACTTGTATTCGAGCCCTCGAGGCCCCTGGCTTGTATTATGATGCTTGTATGACTTATTTATGTTTTAGAGTTGTGTTGTGATATCTTCCCGTGAGTCCCTGATCTTGATCGTACACATTTGCGTGCATGATTAGTGTACGATTAAATCGGGGGCGTCACAAGTTGGTATCAGAGCTGACTGCCTGTAGGAATCCCCTTTCCAACTCCTCGGCCGAAGTTGAGTCTAGCCATTGCAAAACTTTTACTAACTTGGCTGTGTGCCTTACGGGCCCACGTCGCCATTGGGTGGTATTAGGATCTTTTATTCCTCGACCTATACTCTGGGACTCTTATTTCTCTTCTATTCGGGTTAAATGATTTTTGCTAAATCTAACATTAGGATCTCGTTATCACTTTCACCCGGAGAGCCCCTTATTAATGATGATCGTCTGCGGCACGTGAAGACCCTGAAGATACTCTCCGTTGTTAACCCGAGAACTTATGTTCATCGCATTTGCAATTCCCCTTCCACCGTCAACCCTTATGGATAACTACTTGCAGTTGTTATTCTTACATTCATCCCCAGTTGGTCTTGTTATTACCAGATACCTCGAAACACTCGTCGTTGTCTCG